>NC_058405.1:135280951-135290951 GCF_002201575.2 Neomonachus schauinslandi | reverse complement strand
GAAGTTTGAAATCTCATTAAAAAGCCTTTAAGATTGTGTAATTTTACTTTCTGCTTAACTTCTAATGTGATAGTTGTGCATTGTAGAACTGAGCCATTAATAAGAGGAAGGAGTTAGTTTTGAGGTAACTATTCAGTAGGGGCTGAAATTAAATGCCAAAAATGTTTGATTTGGTTAGAAGTTCTGCAACATTATACATGTACAGAATTATATTTTCTACAAAAGTTGAGAATTCCAAGAACTTTGACATATAGATAACCGGGTATATGCCTGTATCTTCATCTAATGAATGGATTTTTAGGATTGTAAGTGAATATTTTTTCACCTATCTGTAGATCCATCTTAGTCAAATTTGTGTTAGAAGAGATCAGATTTGTGCCTAGAGCTTGAAAAAAGTTTGATAGCACTTAGTTTAGTTTTATCCCATTACCTTCATAACTTGCACTGCGGGCATGGCTAAGATTAGAGCCAGAACCCCTCAAAAAGCACAAATACTTCTCATCATTTACATAGTTATGGGTGAAGCTTCTGTTCACTTACAAATTGCCAAGCTCCATTTGGAGAGTAAGTCTTCCTACTCATGATTAATCAGCTTCCCGCATCAAAATCCACATTGATGTTTATCTCCAGTTACCTCTTTGTATTATATTCTCAAAGATTCTTTGTATCAGCTCTGTCCCCTCTCATTCAAAGGGTCAGAGACAGAACACGGCCCCTGACTAGCTCAGTCAATAGAGCATGTGACTCTTGATCTTGAGGTTGTGAGTGCAAGCCCCACGTTGGGTGTAGAGATTACTTTAAAATAAAATCTTTCAAAAAATAAAACAAGAAAATGAAGACTCAGAGACAGAAAATACCTTCTTTCCCTGTCTCATATTTTTCTGATTAGTCTACTTACATATACTTACTGCTCTTTTTATTTTGCTGGAGACTTCAGAAATGTTTCTGATGGCAAACTGCTTAGGCAAGAAAATTGATCTCATTTTAAGCTTGTAAAAATACACAATGGTGATAGAAAAAAAGAGCTAGGTTTGACTTTGAAAGTGACTTTTTGGTCTTCTAATTGATTTGGGGCCCCTATAAAATCAAAAACTGATTTTGAATTGCCTTCCTGATCTATGAATATCCTGAACCTCTTGTAAATCTGTATCTCAATAAAAAGTTCCATGTTGCAAGTAGGAAATATTAAAAAAAAAAAAAAAAAAAAGAGGGGACTCACTTGACCACGCAGGCAGCACTTTACAGAGTTCTCATACCACGTATCTCGCTCGTATGGTCCTTGGCTTTGCAGGCCTCCGGACTTGATTTTCTCAGCTCAGCCTCTGCTGTGTGTAACTTCCGAGAGTCTAATTTATAAACTATTATGTCAAGTTCTTTCATGTACAGTAAAAGATGTTTCTGATATATAAGTAAGAAACGGTGGTAGGAACTCCTAGGAGTCAGGAGGCCAGGGTTTGAATCCTGGCTGTACTGCTTCCTGGTTGTGTGACCTTGGTTAGGCAAGTTACGTTCCCTCAGCTCTCAAATAGGGGTAATAGGACCTCCCTCATGGGGTGGTTGTGGGGATGAAATGAGTTTGCACATGTACGATGCTAAAACTGCTTAGTGCCTAGTAAGTGCTTAGTAATTGATAGCAATTCTTTTAATTTAATTTGGAGTGCTTTCTTCCAACGTCTGTATCCACTCAAGATAAAATCATACAACAGAAAGTTGCTTGGCAAATGTAAAATTAGAAGAAAGAAATGTAAATGTTCTTTAGAAAATCACTTCCAGGACTTCTAATGGATGTCCCCAATTGAGGACTCTTGTGTCTACTTGACTACTAAGTCATTTTATTAGTGCTGCCTCTGGTCACACTGAAAAGATGATCACAGATAATTATGGTATTTCTCCTAAGGACACATAAGAATGGGAGGTAATAGGGAGATTTGCCTATTTCGCATAGCAGACTTCCGAGCTGTAGGATGTGCAGCAGAGTTCTTCAGTGACACACGAGAAGATTTCAGTCACAGGAGTTGAGATTCTCAGCTCCAACTCTTCCTTTCACTCTGTACTTACGCTTCTCAAACCACAGCTCATTTTGATGCCATTCCAGGAGAGCATTCTGTATCTGCTTTCTTATCACATTTGATGGAGTTGCTTTCACGCTTGGCGAGCAGCTAAGGAGGGAAGAAAGCTTCATACGGTGCCTGTGTCTGTGGCCTGCATTTGAAGGCACAGAGCCCACCCAGCAAGATGAGTGCATTCTGTTGCCACAGGAGTGCGGGAGGGACCAATCAACAGTGACATGTCCGAGTCTTTGACTCTCCTTCTGGTCTTTGTGCGAATTGCCTTTTTTTTTTTTTTCTGGTGAAATAAACCATCTTGGGTGCCTTCGAGTACAAGGAATAGATTGCATCTTCATTTTATTACATCTCAAATCACATTTTCCTAGTCCTCTGGATAAAGTTTTATAAAACACTACTCTCCTGATCATAAATATGAACTATCTATTTGAAGAAGCTGCTTTGCAGATTATTTTATCAAGTCTGTTGATTTTACTCTGAGAAATGACATTATATGAGGGTATGCTAGTTGGCTACAAGAATGCATTCTTTTTTCTTCATAATTTTAATTGAGTATAGCTGTCCTGCTGCAAACTGTTTCTCAGCTTCTTTGCAGCTAGGTGTAGATCACATGACTAAAACCTGTCAGCGGAGGGGCGCCTGGGTGGCTGAGTCGGTTTACCAGTGCCTGACCTTTGGTTTGGGCTCGTCGTGTTCTCAGGGTCCTGGGATTGAGCCCTACATCTGGCTCCACACTCAGTGGGGAGACTGCTTGAGGATTCTCTCTCCCTCTCCCTCTGCCCCTCCCCCTTCACACTCTCTAAAATAAACAAATCTTTAAAATATATACATAAAATTTAGAAAAATAAAATCTTGTCAGCAGAATGTGAATGAAGGCTGACTGCCGATCTAGGCCTTCCCATGTTGGATGTGTGTTTCCTTCAGGAGCTATTTTCCTTCCCGATGGGTTCCAGAGAACGCATCATTAAGAATGTGTATGAGGACAGTAAAGCAACAGTATGGCAGGAACCTGCACCTCTGAAGGACTCTGAGGAGCAGAGCACCCAGTTACCTGGCTGCTAACCTTGGGGCTGGTAAATCAAAAAGAAATAAACTTCAGGGCTCCTGGGTGTCTCAGTCGTTAAGCATCTGCCTTCGGCTCAGGTCATGGTCCCGGGGTCCTGGGATCGAGCCCCACATCGGGCTCCCTGCTCAGCAGAGAGCCCACTTCTCCCTCTCCCACTCCCCCTGCTTGTGTTCCCTCTCTTGCTGCATCTCTCTGTGTCAAATAAATAAATAAAATCTTTAAAAAATGTAAGTGTGAAAAAAAATATAAGTGTGTAAGAAAGAAAAATTTGCGTTAAAAAAAAATTTCAGTGTTCTTTAAGCTACTGTATTCAAACTACCATTTTTCTCTTGTAGCAGCTTAGCTTTTTACCCCAGCAAATACAGACATTTTCTATACTTGTCTCCATTTGGAATTTATACCTTCTGTTCCGTGTTCGGAGCACAGCTTTACTGGGTGGAAGGAGCTTCTAATCAGATCTAGGTTCAGATACCACATCCAGCACGTGGATGTCACCCTGTGCAAGTTGATCCTTCCTCATATGTATAATGAAGATCGTACTAACATATAGACTAAATGGCCTCATATGAAAGGACTAAAGAGAGTTCCAGATGTATAAGAGGCATGTTGATAAATGTAAATTTCTATGTAGTTCCCTTTAACATCACCTAACAGGTCCAATCCTTACGTATTATAGACAACTATGCAGCATGTCTTCCTGTGGTTATTTAAATGCCTGTTCTGTGGAAGAAATATTAATATTTTATTTTATTTTATTTTTTTAAAGATTTTATTTATTTGACAGAGAGAGAGAGAGAGAGCACAAGCAGGGGGAGCGGCAGAGGGAGAGGGAGAAGCAGACTCCCTGCTGAGCAGGGAGCCCGATGCGGGACTCGATCCAGGGACTCCAGGATCATGACCTGAGCCGAAGGCAGTCGCTTAACCAACTGAGCCACCCAGGCGCCCGAAATATTAATATTTTAATATTGCTAAAGAATATTCTGAAAGATAGGGGCACCTGGGTGGCTCAGTCGTTAAGCGTCTGCCTTCGGCTCAGGTCGTGATCCCAGGGTTCTGGGATCGAGCCCCGCATCGGGCTCCCTGCTCGGCGGGAAGCCTGCTTCTCCCTCTCCCACTCCCCCTGCTTGTGTTCCCTCTCTCGCTGTGTCTCTCTCTTCAAATAAATAAATAAAATCTTTAAAAAAAAAAAAAGAATATTCTGAAAGAGAAAATTGTTGGATTGAGTGATAAATGTTGACATTTTGCTAATAACATGCCAGGACTTCGTATAAATCATTGAATTTTTAGACTGAAAATATCATTTGAGAATATCTTGCTTAACTCACCTATTCTGTAAATCAGAAGTTACTGAGGAGCAGAATGGTTAAGTAATGCTAACAGAGTGACAAGTCATAAAAGAATAAACTGTTGCAAAGATTAGATTGTAAATTAGTTATTTAGAAATTGGAATTAATTTTCTCACGGAAAATTGTTATTACATTTGCAGAGTAGCCACAGAATTCTATTTAACCCAGTACAACTGAAATAGCGTAGGGGATTTGGGACAGCCAAGAAAGAAGAGACAGAAAAAAAGGAAAGGTAAGGAAGTCCAAACATATCAACTCAGCAACTGGGGCCATTGGTGATCTGACCATAACCTACTTCGCATTATTTTATGTATCTCCAGTATTATAACTCCAGTTTTCTTTCTCGCTACTCCTTTTCTTATAAAGATGCAAAGAAATTAAATTGCTTAACCAAAATTGCACAGCTCAGTACTTCCCCGTTTATTTATTTTTTTAAAGATTTTATTTATTTGACAGAGAGAGACAGCGAGTGAGGGAACACAAGCAGGGGGAGTGGGAGAGGGAGAAGCAGGCTTCCCGCTGAGCAGGGAGCCCGATGCGGGGCTCGATCCCAGGACCCCGGGACCATGACCTGAGCCGAAGGCAGACGCTTCACGACTGAGCCACCCAGGTGCCCCAACTTCTCCCTGTTTAAAAAAAACAAACAAACGATTGTTCAAAATTGTGCAACCAGTATAGTATAGCATTATTTGCTTTGAATGACCCATATTGGCCTTAATGAGTAGAAACCATTTTGGGAGAGAAGAATAAAAATCCTATCAGTCCGGATCATACAAACTTGAAAGTTTTGGCAATCCATGATTTTCTCATTAATTCAGCCTAGGGTATCCTTGAGCAGTTTCTAAAAATAAACAAGTGATCAGAGATGAGTAGAGATGAGAAAATACCTGACAGACCTTTGTGATTCCCCTATTTCTTCACCCGCTCTCTCTTCGCCAGGTTATTATTAGCATAAGAATCGTAAAGAAGTACTCATCCTAAAGAAATGAGGAATATAGAAATTTTTTTTTAAAGATTTTATTTATTTATTTGACAGAGAGAGAGATAGCGAGAGCAGGAACACAAGCAGGGGGAGTGGGAGAGCGAGAAGCAGGCTTCCTGCCGAGCAGGGAGCCCGATGTGGGGCTCGATCCCAGGACCCTGGGATCATGACCTGAGCTGAAGGCAGACGCTTAAGGACTAGCCACCCAGGCGCCCAGGAATGTAGAAATTTGAAAGCAAACAGCTTAAAAAGTACCCTACTCAATGCAAATGTGCTGTCCTTCAACCTGCTAAGGGGTCAGGAGTTCTCTCTATTTTTATCTTGGGAGCAGCTACTCAGATGTATACACATGTCAAATCTCATCAAGCTGTACAGTCAAGATTTGTGTACTTTACCGTATATAACTTATACCTCAATTCAGGAGAGAAAAATGTATCCTTCAATTATAAATGGTTGGTTGGTACAGCTCTCAAGCACAAAGCATTACTAGCAATATTGAATTGTCACAAAGTGCTTCTGTACTTTAAAGTTTTAAAGATGTTGGTTAGAGATATCAATATATAAACTGCATACGAAAAATTTGTTAATGCTTAAGATGGCCACATTTCACAATTGAACAGGATGTATTATTTCAGAAGCTATGATAAAAGACTGGCTCCCATACATAAGAAGGTAAATTGTTTTCTATGATCCAAAGAATTGAAATCCATATCAGCTGTAATAAGATTCAATTGTAATAGCAAAAACAATTGGAAACAATTTAAATATCCATCAATATAGGAAAATGGTGAAACAAATTATAATACATCCATACCAAAGAATACCTTCAGCCATTAAAAAGAGGAAAGTACGTCTATATGAACTGGCATAGAAAATTTTCTTATTCATATTGCTTTGTGGGAAAGTAAGTTGTGGAACAGTATGCATAGTGAAGTTGCGAAGTAACATCAGTTAACTGGTATGTATCCTTCCAAATAGTTATTATATTTACATATATGTACACATCTACGTAAGTTTTTACACAGATGGGATTATAATTACTATGAAATTTTCATTTAAATAACTGAATTAAAGATTTGAAGGCAATGTAAAAATGCATCTAGAATTACATCATATCCGAAAACTTCCATATATTCAATTAAGCCAAGACTCAAAGAGTAAAAAGGAACCAGCTATCAAAATGAGTAGGGTATGAGCATTCCAAGCAGAAGGAACAGCAAATGCAGAGGCTATGAGGCAGGAAAGAGCCTGGTGTTTTGCAGGAACAGACAGGAAGCTGGGATGGCTAAAGTGGAATGAGTAAAAGGTTCTCAGTTATGCAGGGCCTTGTATGTATGATGTAGTGCTAGGATTTTATTCTAACTTAAATGGATAGCCATTAGAGGTTTTCAACAAAAAAGGCACACAATCTGATGTATGTTTTTTTTATTTTTTTAAGCTTATTTTTTAAAATAATCTTTATACTCAACGTGAGGCTCGAATTCACAACCCCAAGATCAAGAGTTGTATACTCTTTTTTTTTTTTTTTAAAGATTTTATTTATTTATTTGACAGAGAGAGATGCAGCGAGAGAGGGAACACAGCAGGGGGAGTGGGAGACAGAGAAGCAGGCTCCCCGCTGAGCAGGGAGCCCAATGCGGGGCTCGATCCCAGGACCCTGGGATCATGACCTGAGCCGAAGGCAGATGCTTAACGACTGAGCCACCCAGGCGCCCCAAGAGTTGTATACTCTTATGACTTAACCAGCCAGGCACCCATGATGTATGCTTTGAAAGATCACGTGGCATCTTGATCCATCCACCACCTTACCCAATCCTCCCAGTCGTGAGAGCTACCTTTGAGGGAGAAGCAAATGTGCGGGCTGACGTGCCTAGGAGAGATGGAGCAGAGATCCTGGGTGCAGGAAAGGGGATATCAGGCCAGAGAACTGCACCAGGCATGCGTTATGTACTTTACAGAGCAGCACTGCCCAGCAGAAATATAACGTGAGCCGCGGATTTATTTGAAATTTTTCTAGCAGCCACATTAAAAAAAAGGAACAATTCATCTAAATGTACTTTATTTAACCCAATATTCCAAATGTGTGTCACTTTAACACATAATCAACCTAAAAATTATTAATAAGACTATTTAAATTTTTTTTTCTTTCATACGAAGTCTTCAAAATCTGGAGTGTATTTTATACTTATAACACACTTCAGTTCAAACTAGCCACATTTCCAGTGCTCAGTAGCCACATGTGGTTTAGTGGCTACTGGCATGGACAGTACAGGGTTTGGGCTTTACCTTTTTTTTTTTTTTTTAGATTTTCTTTGTTTATTTGAGAGAGCAAGCGAGAGAGAGAGAGAGCACAAGCAAGAGGAGGAGCAGAGGGAGAGGGAGAAGCAGTCTCTCCACTGAGCAGGGAGCCCAATGCCAGGACCCCCGGATCATGACCTGAGTCAAAGGCAGATGCTTAATTGACTGAGCCACCCAGGCACACTGCTTTACCTTTTCTCCTAAGGAATTAGCCTGAACTCATATCCCCATCTGATTTCCAACAGATCTCATTAAAAAACCCACTTTGGGGGCACCTGGTGGCTCAGTCGGTTAAGCCTCTGCCTTTGGCTCAGGTCATGATCCCAGGGTCAAGCCCCACAGGCTCCCTGCTCAGTGGGGAGTCTGCTTCTCCCTCTCTCTCTGCCCCTCCCCCTGTTCCTTCTGTCTCTCTCCCCCCCACTCTCTCTCAAATAAGTAAATAAAATCTTTTTTTTTTAATAAATAAAATCTTTAAAACAATTTAAAAAAACCCCACTTTGCTCACGCTGGTTGTGTTTTCATTTAAGGCTAAATATAAAATGTGTATAATAAGTCCTAATTTCTTTTCCTTTTTTTTTTTTTTGAAGAAAAAAAGGTGGGGGTGCTCACTAACTGGAGGAGGACATGGGGGAGACCTGTTATGGTAGAACCAATGAGATTGGCTCCTCACTTGGACTCAGTAGAAATGGAGAGATGCAACTTGATCTGCTTGCTGGAGGAAGAATTAAGACATAATGATGGACTGGATGGGAGAGGGAGGGGAGGAATGAAGAGTGACTCCTAGGTTTTTAGCCTGAGCAAATGGATGGTGCCATTTACTGAAATGGAAAGACTTGAGGGAGGAGCAGGTATGGGAAGTGTGTGGAGGTGGGAATTAAGAATCTATTTTGAATGGAGGTGACATAACTGACTTCAAGACTTACTATAAAGCTGTAGTAAAGAAGACTGCGTGGTACTGGTGAAAGAATAGACAAATAGATCATGGAACAGAATAGAAAGCCCAGAAATAGACCCACATACCTATACTCAACTGATCTTTGACAAAGGAACAAAGACAGTACAATGGAACAAAGGTAGTCTCTTTAACAAATGTGCTAGAACAAGTGGACATCCATATATATAAAAAAAAAAAATCTACACACAGACCTTACACCTTTCACCAAAAAAAAATAACTGAAAGAGGATCACAAACCTAAATGTAAAATACAAAACTAAACCTCCTAGAAAATAACATAGGAGAAAATCTAGATGACCTTGGGTATGGAGATAATATTTTTGATACCAAAGACACAATCCATAAAAGAAAGGATTGATGAGCTGCACTGCATTAAAATTAAAAACGTCTGCTCTGCAAAAGACACTCTAAAGAGAATGAAAAGACAAGCCACAGAGTAGGAGAAAATATTTGCAAAAGACCTATCTGCTGAAGAATTTCACCAAAATATACAAAGAAGTCTTAGAACTCAACAAGAAAACAAAAAAGCCAATTTAAAAATGTTTAAATGTAGGTTCAAGATGCTCTTTATTTTTAAAAAATTTTTAAATTTATTTTTTATTTTTTAAGCAGGCTCCGTGCCCAGTGTGGAACCCAGTGTGGAGCCCAATGTCGGGCCCAAACTCACAACCCTGAGATCAAGAGTCATATGCTCAACCATCTAAGCCACAGAGGCACCCTCAAGATGCTCCTTAAACACAAATGTGTAGATACCAAGTTGGCCACTAGTTACGTGTATCCGAAATTCAGAAGAAAGTTTAGGCAGCAGACATATAAATTTAGAATCATCACTCTGTGGATGATATTTAAAACCTGAGAACTGAAGTAGATCACCTAGACTAGAGAGAGTCTGGGAAGAAGGGGAAAGAACCCACGAATGAGCCTGGAATAGAGGTCAAGGAAAGAAGTGGAGATCAGCAAAACAGACTCAAAGAAACAGCTAAGGAGGTGGGAACAAACCAAGGAGAGTATGGCAGAGCAGCCAGGGGAAGGCAGAGTTTCAAAAAGAAAGCAAATGCTGCTGAGCAGTTGAGAAAAAGAAGATAAAGTTGTGCTGGTTGATGAGTTCTGTTTCACGTGAAAGCAAGTTTGGATTACTCTCTTGAGAAGTTTTGCCATAAAGGGGACAAAAGAAATGGAGGGAGATGTTCAAGCAAAAGGGTGGGTTGGTTGGTTGGTTGGTTGGTTGGTTGGTTGGTTGGCTGGCTGGCTGGCTGGCTGGCTGGCTGGCTGGCTGGCTGGCTGGCT
>NC_058405.1:135265276-135280851 GCF_002201575.2 Neomonachus schauinslandi | reverse complement strand
TGGTTGGCTGGTTGGTTGGCTGGCTGGCGGGTTGGCTGGCTGGCTGGCTGGTTGGTTGGCTGGTTGGTTGGCTGGCTGGCGGGTTGGCTGGCTGGCTGGCTGGTTGGTTGGCTGGTTGGTTGGCTGGCTGGCGGGTTGGCTGGCTGGCTGGCTGGTTGGTTGGCTGGTTGGTTGGCTGGCTGGCTGGTTGGCTGGCTGGTTGGTTGGTTGCTTGGTTGTAGTTTTTTTAGCAGTGGAGAGGAGGAGAGTTGGAGGCTGATGAAGGAGGAAGGAAAGGAAGGGACAGAAGCAGCGCAGCCCTTGAGAGGTGGCACAGTGAGGGGGTGCGATCTGGCGCATGGGTGGAGTGGCTGGCCTTTGGTAGATGAAGGAATGCTTCTTCCACTGGAAGAGAAGACAGGGAAGACATGGGGGGATGTGTAGCTTGTTTCACGGTGAAAAGCCACAGCAGAGGGGCTGTGGAGAGGGTAGCTTTGAAGGGAAAGTAGAAGCTTTTACACAGCCCTCTTCAACTTGCCCTTTTGCTTTTGTTTTTCTTTCTTCTTTTTTAAACCAAGTTTCCATGGGCTAGCACAGAATCCTGGAAGCTCCATTTATGCACCCTTTAGTTACTGGGTTGTGGGGAGGTAGGGGAGCGCATGGACCCAGGCATCAGTTACTTCAGAAGCATCCCGGTATGTTATCAGTGTGGACGGTGCACGGCCTGCCCGCCGAGGGTCAGCCCTGGGAGAGTGGGCGCCTCCCAGCCCCGCGTGCTCCTGCTCTCTACTTTGTTCCAAGGAATAGGAAATACCAGCGCTTCAGGCCATCTCTCATGAGGCTTGGCATTTTGTCTCTCTGTTTCCCTGGTTAAGGTTCCTTGGTTCTTGTTCTCATCAGGCCAGCCAAACCTTCTGTTTAGGACAAACACCCTTCTTGAGAAAAGTTCCAGTCTCTGTGGAGAACAGCCGGCATGGTTGCGGCGATCTATGATATAAAGGGAGACGGGGTGGCGGGGACAGTTCACAGCCTTTCATTTCAGTTCTTTGAAATCCTGTGAAAATGCAGATGAGAAAGCACATCTTGAACTTTTGAGGCTCTTGCCTGAGTGGATTAACGAACCCTGTTTACTAATATCTCTCTGCCCCCTTTGGAGGACCACGGCCTTTAGAATTCCATGCTCTCTTTGCTTTGAACAAAGCCTCCAGCTTGCTGCTCTTCTGATCACAGCATGAGAGCAAGCTTCTTTGCTTTGGTCAAATTTTGTGTGTAAGCCATTTCAGCCCTTTGGCTTATTGCATTTGTGTCATTTGGGGTGAATTCCAGGCACCTTGGGATATCATTTCTTTTTTACTTGCAAATAGATTTCATGAAGAACCATATTAGATTTGGCCCAGTTTTATTTCTAAGTAAGGAGCCTGTCCCATAGCTTAACTGATACAAAGCCAGACATATGATATCTGGTTTTACTGAGGTCCTTATCCAATTTAAACAACATAACAAATATAAGATGTATTTCCTTTTTTATGCATCCTTTGAACAGCAATGACCAGCTCAGGCATGGGGACCAATGCCCCACCTTTCACCTGCTAATGCCCCCAAACATCACAAACACTGCTGACTGTTTGCCCACACTCCTCTCACGTACCCAGCTCACCCCTTTGTGCTTGCTAACAAAATCTCCATTTTGCTCCATAGAGAATGCGTCCAACTCCAGGAAATGAATCAAATTAGTCTAAATTCATCATGTACTCTTTCTTTTGCTGTGCCAGTGATGAGCAGTGGACCCAGCGCTGGCCTCTGAAATGTAAACAGGTCTGAGGAGGAGGCTTGACAGAGCTGGGGGGGGGTGGGTTTTTCCTCCCCCAAAAGAAGGAGACCCGAAGAGACTGCCACTCTCTTTTCCCTCCTGCTGTGAGGACTTGTGAATTCCAGGGCCCTTGGGATAGCCTTCCTTTGAGATTTGAAAACAGATTTAGTAAAGGACTGTATGTGGAGTTGTGGAAAGGAAGGCCCAAAAGATGGGCAAAGAAGCACCCTGAACTTGTGCTGATCTAGTCCTGCCTCAACCTGCCCCCCGACTTCTTGTTTTGTGCAAGAGTCCAATGCCCTCACTGTTTAAGCCACTTTGGGTTGAGTATTCTGTCACTTGCAGCTAAAAGCCCCCAGATACACTTGACTTCATAGAACTTGCCTTGTGCTCAAGAGCGTTTATAACAAACACTCTTTACCCTGACTCACAAACAACAATTCCCCAACTTACGCTTGGCTGTTAAGGCATGGTTCCTTTATAGCTTGTTAAATTTAGCTAAAGATCCAAGAGTATTATAAAAGCAAAGTATTTTAATTTTTCTGATTTTCAAGCACACTTTGGCTAAGTGGAATAGTATAAATAAAATGATTTTTCATTAACTGATCTCGAGAAAAAATGTCAGTATTCCCAAAGATCCATTTTAGAGTTGTCTTCTTTAAAATGTTTTTAAACCTTTCTGGTTCAGAATTGGGTCAGCCCTTTGGAATTATTGGAAACCAACTATAAACAGCCTCTACTATTGCCTGAGGCAGTCATAATGGTTTTTTTTTTTAATTGCTATAAAAGCTCACCTGCATTATTAAAAGTCCAAATATTCCTCATTCTTTATGGCTTGGCATTTCATAATCTTATTTGTCTATAACGTCAGCACTTTATCCATTTTTATTGCTAGAGGCTTAAATTTTTCTTTATTTCATATTATTATAGTTTTTCTCTTTTCCAACCCACTCCTATCTTTACACCTTATGTCCCTGAAAATGCACGAATATGGCCAAACCTCATTTGGGGGCTGCTGGGTCAAACACTGTCCTTTTTAGAATTAGCTACCAAATGTACATCTTCAGTTTACCAGAATTTCTATTTTTCATATCTTTGCCTGAGAGTACACTTAATGGTTTTTGGGTTAAAGCCAGCAACAAGAAATCCCTGACATTTTGTAATAAGCAAAAACACTCATAAACTAACATTTGCTCAGAGCCTAAAATAAGTCAGGCCCAGCCTAAATGGAATAAGTCGAACTTTCTCTTCCTTCTGAGCTCCAGTTTGTAAGCTGACCGAGGCACGTTTAGTTATTGGCAGGAGGTACAAGTATTTTAGCTAACTAAACGAACTGGGGCTGGGGCATAGAAAGAGTGACAAAAGAACGCTGACCAAGTTAGGGCACAAGTATTTCAGTAAACTCAGTGCAGAATTTGAAAACGGATACGCATTTCCACAAGCGGTTTATTGAACTTCTTTTCAAATTCCACCTACAACTCTGATTGCGTCAAACAAGATGAACGGTTCATGGACCATCGCTCGAGGAAAAACTAGCAGTGTACACTTGTTCATTAAAATCAACAAGCATGTAGGAGCCCAGGCCTGCACCAGCAAGTAAGGACTATTACCCTCTTAAGACCTAGGCCTGGGGAGGAAGGGTTTCAGAGTTGTCTTGATCGTACCCACAGGATTTTAATTTGGGGAGATGATACAATGAGGCTAATGCCATTGAAGGAAGGCCGTGACTACTTACTTCCCAAGGGAAGGGAGCACATCATGCCACACAGGGCTCCATCGGGCAGCACCAGGTTTGATCCGGAGACAGAGCAAGTGAGGGGGACGCGTGGGCCAGAACCTTTATTGTTTCCCATGGGAAAGGTAAGGCGAGGCAGAGAAAACAGCTCAGGGTTGGCTAGCTTGAGTCAGCAGGCTCTGGGCTCTAGAGGTGGTCTCTAGCTGTATGGCCCTGGGTGATTGGGGCAGAGGAATATTGGGTTGGTATGTGAGTTAAATAAAAGACATGGCTGGAAGTGTGGACTCATGATTGATTCGAGGATTTGTCATATGATTATCAGGTGACACAAAAGCTGGCTCACAGAGGAGAAGTAAACAGCTTTGGCCAGGAGTCTGACCCGGTGACCAATGGGTACCAAGTAGACAAATACAGAATCTAAGAAAACACAGGACAAAAATTCACATGATCAGGGAGTCTCAGTGCAACCCAGTCCTCTTACATAAAAACACAACTTAGAAACTATACTATGTACCAACAAGCACATGGAAAACCAACCACACAGCTATTCCAGGTTTTAATTACAAAAACGTATAGTAAAGAATTTGGCCTTGCCCCCAAAAGAGGTCGGGCCTTTACTCTCAGCCTCTGGAATTCATCTATGTCATATCTGATAGGACTGTCTTTGTTTAGGGCACAAGATGGCCACACTGGATCTTTGAGTAGGCGCTGACCCCTCCAGAAAGATGTTATAATTTAGGGTGTGGCTTTGAATCATGTAGTGTCAGTCGACCTGTAGACTTCAACCATGCGGGCAATCGATCGATCGTGCCTACATAATGAAACCCCGTTAAACCAGTTCTGGACACTGATGCTCCTCTGAGCTTCCCCAGCTGGGAGAACTCTGTGTGCATTGTCACGCATAGATGCCAGGAGGGTAATGCATCTTTAATCCACAGGAGAGAACCATCGAAGCCTCACGTCTGGAACGCTCCCAGACTCTGCCCTATGTGTCTCTTCCTTCGGCTGATTTTAATCTGCCTCCCTTCCCTGTAATAAACCACAGCCATGAATAGAAAAGCTTCAATGAGTTCTGTGTGCCCTTCTAGTGACTGATGGAAACTGACTGTTCCATAGGCAGTTGGTGTCAGAAGCAAAGGCAGTCTTGAAAGTTCTGACCTCAACCTTTGCGGTTGGTCTAACTAGGTGAACTCTCTACACATGCGTAATAGGCAAATAAGTAAGTAAGTAAATAAAAAATAAGTAAATAAAAGTGAAGGTATTAAATAAAAAAATGGAAAGTTCTCCTGAGCGTCCCACAGTTACCTCTTTCTTTCTAGTGTATCTTTCTAGACATTTTCTGCACAAATGTAAACATATATACACACTTTACTGTTTCTTTAATATAAATGAGACTGTACTCTATAGCCTGTTCTAAAATTTCCTTTTACCCCTCCAATTGCATGAATAGCCCTTGGTCAGCCCACGCCCCGGTGACGTGGATGGCTAGATGCTGTTTGTGTGGCTGTACCATTCTAAGAAGAGAATCACGTCTCAGGGTTCTTGCTGATCACAAAATAAGCAAGGACTCCACGCATTTGTTATCATCAATTTGTGATGTAGCTGCTCTCTCTTGTGTACGTTGCTATTTCTATTTTTTCGTTTTTCTTTCCAACAAGGCTGCAGTGGATAACCTCGAGCTTGTACTTGTACCCAGGAATGGAGTTATTGCGTCAAAGGGTATGTGCATTTAACATTTTGCTAGATGTTGTCAAACTGCGCTCTAAAATTGTTGTGCCAATTTACATTCCCAACCCTAGCCTGTGAAATGCCTGACTCCCCTTCCTCCCAATTACTGAGCATTATCAAACCTTTTAGTCTTTGCCAGTCTGACAGGGTTTTAGAAATTGCATCTCCTTGTAGCTTGCATTTCTTTAATTATTGTGAGGCTGAATATCTTTTTTATATATTTATTCATTTACTTTATATTTATAGTACTTTTTCTTCCAGCTGCTTAATTCATGTGCTTTAATTTTCTATTTGATTTAAGCAAACTTCCCATGTCATTTGAAACTGGTATCTTGAATGAGAATTAGGCAAAAGGAAAAAGATACCAGGATGCTTTTCCAGCCTGCGTTTCCACATCATCATGACTTTCACTATGGCTTTAAACTTCCTTTAAAAAAACAAAAACAAAAATAAAAGGCAAAGCAAAATGAGAAACAATGGACTGGGAAGAGGTACTAATTTTCTCTGGTTGATTGAAGGGCTTTTGTTTGTTTGTTTATTCCTTTCAACTAAATAGAAATCATTCCCTTTATTTCAGCTTATACCCATTTTTCCTGGTTGGAAACCAACCCACCAAGAACTGAATCTTTTTATTCTGTAATTTAAACCCACCTAATAAATAAATATTCTGGTATGTCTCACCCAGTGTACGCGGTGGTAGACAGCAAACTGGTAACAACTTTGTGTCCTGATAAATTTTTTGCACTTTTTCTAAGATTGAATTACTTTACTGAAAACAGGTTGACCCGTGATGTCCTAAAGCAACATTGATTTTCAAGTGAATTTCACATTTCGCAAAGAACGTTTATATAAACTCCTCAGAAATTTGATTCCTCAGAGATTTAATTTCTCCAAAAAAGAGAGACACACCCCCCAAATGTGTTCTGCCTTTCTTCAAACCCCCTTTTCTTCCAAAATTGACCTCCTGAAAGCTTCCCTAACAGGGCCCCTTGTTTTTCTAGTACACAACCTCTTCCCCTTCTCTCCCGTTTCTCCGAACGTGCCACAGTCAGTATCTGATGATACACACATATACTGGCTTATTCCACGTATTTGTGTATGTCCACATCCATCTTTTCTCCCCTGTTCAAGGTTGTAGAGCTCCTCTTGATTAGGTGCTCTACTACTTACAAATATCCGCACAACAAAGTACATCCACACTCCGCCCCTTAAAGCAACAATAAGCGCTCATTATCTCACACAGCTTCTGCAGGCCAGAGACCCAGGAGCAGCTCAGCTGGGCTGCAGTCATCCAAATAAAGGCTTACTGGAGCTGAAGGATCTGCTTCCAGCATGGAGCACTCTCACGGCTGGCAAACTGATGCTATACAGTGTCTGAGCATGTGGACTCCTTCATAGAGCTACTCAAGAGTCTTCATGACATGGTATCTGGCTTCCGCAGAGTGAGTAATCCAAGAGAGGGCAAGGCAAAACCCACAAACTCTTTTATGATCTAGCCTCAGAAGACGTCACACACTCATTTCCCAAATTTCCCATTTGTTACCGTAGGGGTGGAAAAATTTTCCCTTCTTCCCTTCTAGGTTTTTTGGCTGGTCTAATAATTAATGTTAAGACAGATTAACAGGAGAAAAACAAATTTCAAACAAAGGGGAGCCCCATAAAAATATGAGACCCAAAGGGCAGCCAGGTGCTTGAAGCTTATATAACATCCAGAGCCAAGGAAAGGGGAGTGGGTCTGGGGATACAAAGGGGAGGAAGGCCATTCACAGGAAGGCAGAAGAGAAGTTTGGAAAACAAAGGTGTCCTGTTATGCAGATACGTTTCTTAGGTAAAAAGTCTCTCTGGTAATAGCTCTCTTCCTAGTACAGACCCCCTTTCCAGTGTAAATTTAGGCAGTTGAAGGGAAGGTAAAGAACTTTTCCTGAATCTGCTGAGTTTTGATTGCTTTTAGGTCAAAATAATCCTTATGCTAAAGAGACATATTTTAGGGTGGCAAAATCTGCTCCCCTTCATTACATAGATCAACCCTTTACAGGGGCATGAATACCAGGAGGGAGGAATCATTTGTGGCCATCCTGGAGGCTGGCTACCATTGGGATCCAGTCTTTTATTCATTCATTATGTTATGCCTCATAAATCACAGATCTTGGCATAAATAAACTTAAAAGAACTCAACTCGGGGCGCCTGGGTGGCTCAGTCTGTTAAGCGTCTGCCTTTGGCTCTGGTCATGATCCGAGGGTCCTGGGATGAGTTCTGCATCAGGCTCCCTGCTCAATGGGAGAGAGCTGGAGGAAGGAGAGCAGGGGAAAGGAGGAGGGAAAGGAAGGAGGATAGAGCGGAAAGGTGGGGAGAAGGAGGAGAGAGGAGGAGGGGGAAATCAAGGGAAGGGGGAATCTGGAAGAGAAGGGGAGAGGAGGGAGGGAGCCCGTGTCTGTGTGTGGTTCAGGAGAGTTCAGGGAGTTCAGTCCTCTCTCTCTGTCCCTCTCGCTCTCTTGCGTGTGCAAGTGCACACGCACGCGCAAAAATAAATAAATAAAATCTTTTTAAAAATTAAAAAAAAACAACAACTCAACTCTGTAGAAATGCCCTAGTGAATAGGAAACCGGTCCCTTTAATTAAAACCGAGGACACATGTGTAAAAGGACAAGTCTTAGACCCGGTAACCTGGGGAAACATCTTCAAGGCAGAGATGTGCCTGTGGGAAGTTTGCTGTGGAAAGCCCTCTGGACCATGGTGTGTGGAGAGTGAAGGCAGGAGGACAGGGGCCAGGGAGTTTGACTGTGGCAAGGGCCTCAAGGGCCTCAACTGTGACCCAGGGCAGCGCTGCCAAAGGAGTGGAGTATTTAGAGTATTTATGCCACGGAAATTGGCAAATGCTGTAAGGCAGGGTTTTTAATCCCTGATTTGATCCCTGAGTTGATCATTTACCAGCACACAAGTGATCTGTTGAATCCCTCTCTCTGAGATCCAGACTGTTTTATTTTAGCATATTAAAATGTCTAGGAAGTCCTACAATAGGGAATGTGTTTAATTTTGTGGATAAGCATTCCCCAAAGACAGGACATGGATAGACATCTTCGTCCACAGACTCAAGCATATCAGAAGCTATGTAATTTCAGATTCTGACTCCCTTTCTTCCGGATTGATGGGGAAAAGAAAACCAAAACATAACGTCACTCCTTCCAGGAATTCCCTCACTAGCCCCCCACCCCCACCCCCGGGGTTGTGCCCCAGTACCAGGTGGCAGGAGGGGTGCTGTTCTGGTTCTGGTTCTCACTCACTGATCCATCCAGGCACTGCTCAGATGCCCCAGATCCCAGCCCACGTGGCCCTGCCAGGTCTGAGGTCTGGGGCGAGCCCTTCTGTGACACGCGACACTCGGGATAAAGGAAGCCTTGTCCTTGGGCAGGATGCACTCTCTCCAGCTCCTCTGTCCACAGCTCTTCCTATTGCCTCTCAGGACTGTGTCACCCATTCGGCCTGGCTCTGGAAAGCTTCCAAGTGCAAACCCTGGTCTGGGTGACCTTGCTGATCTCGTCCTTGGTCACCTTCCTGGGCTCCGCTGAACCAACTCCCTGAACTCTCCTGAACCACACACAGTCACGGGCTCCCTCCTCTCCCCTGCTCTTCCAGATTCCCCCTTCCCTCGATTCCCCCTCCTCCTCCCCAACTTCCTCTCTGTCCTTTCCTTCCCTCCTCCCTTCCCCTGCACTCCTTCCTCCAGCTCAAGAACTTTCCGGGCTGGGGTAAATCCCCCTCTATTCATCCAGACTTTGCTTGAGAATCAGCTGAATTCTCCAAAGGATTTAGGTTTTGAATAACAAAAGCCAGAAAGCCTGGTTGTTTTGTTTTCTATTCTAATAGAAGCCTCCTCTAGGGCTGTGAGCGCTGTACCCCGTTCCGGCTTTAAATGGGGAGGGAAGTCTTGAAATTGGGAGAGAGAGAGTAAGCTCAGATCTAAAAATACCTTTCGCTCCTTCACACCTGTTTTAACTTCGGAACAGTTTTGGGGAGCACAGTTTGGGGAAACTCTGTAAGTGGCGTCCCACGTGGTCTATGGAGGGACATGCTGGGAGCCACGGAGGTGCCACGGAACGGCTCAGGGCTCACAGCGTGGCGCCGGACAGTGGGGAAGCGCTCTGCAGTCCAGCGGGCCTTCTGGAATGGGTGCAAACACGGAAGGAGTCCCGGTGGACCTGAAGTAACCGAGTCCCGGGGGCTGCTGAGGGCCAGGGGGGAGAGTGCTCTTCTCGAAAACCCTCTTGCAAAATTCACTGTTGCGCTTGTGTTCCCGCGGGTAGTGCTTTCTGAGGGGCCGTCGTCACGTTTCAAAGGATGCTGACTCCCACTGTGATAGTCTAGGGTTCTGAAAGCATCCTAAAAGCCCTTGGAAAATTAACATAGCGATCAAGAAGTGACAAAACGTGAAGCCTCCACCAGACTAAAATAAATTCGAACCTGGTTAAATGGGCATGATTTACTAGCGGGCCATTTCTAAATTGTTTCTTTCCCGCAGCGTTGATATTGGTGGCAACTATGATAACAAATCCCAGGGCCTTGATAAGGTCAACAAATTACCAAGTGCTAATTGTTTCTGCCAGGTGTACGTGAGGAGATAAATAGCACATAAATTAAACTGCAGGGTCTGAGGCTGCCATTCCCGGGCTCACGGCGGCTCTGCGCTCCCCAGCACAATGATTTCCTCTTATCCCATAATTAGACACTTGTCCCTTTACCAACTGTACTCCTTAATGAATGAATATGTTACCCTTCCACTGCCCAAGTTAGAAGAGAAGAAAGAAGATAAGGGACAGTAGGCTAATAAATTGAATGTCAATGACATGGCTCCCCTTTGACACCATGGACATGCAGACAGTCTGCCTTGGACTCCATTTGGTCATTAGGTAGTTATTCCTCTGTCAGGGCCAACGTGTGGCCAGCTCCAGAGCTGGGCCTGCGCCGCTTGGCCCCTTTCAGCGCTGTTGAGGATCTCGCCTCAGATTCACTTTCAAGTCTTGTTATGCCATCGCCTTTATCCAATGACACAGCTGAAATGTCTTAACTTTATCATAAATCCCAGTTGTTCCCTTCCCAGCTTCCTGTCGGAAGGGTTGAATATTACTACCACACTATTTTACTAGAAACACAGACATAGAGCGCAATGCAGTGCGACGGGTTGTTTTCTCTCCTTTTCTCTTCAGCCTCTGCACCTCTGCTTAGGAGTGTTTACTGGATAATGTTTTTTCATTAGTCATGGTATGTCAAATGCATTAGAAATTCTAAGGACAAATGTGTGCATTCGTTGTTATTTCATCCATCCATCTATCCATCCATCCATCCATCCATTTACCCATCCATCCATTTACTTCATCATTTTTTCTTTGCATTTCTTTACCAAACACTTTTGGTTCAGACCCTCTACAGGGTGCTAGATGAAAGACATGTGAGTCTGGCACATTTTTTTTCTGCTGAGCTCGGAGAGAGAGGCCAAAATTGTAAATACTGGTTACAGTAGGAAGCGGTGGGTAAACCCCACCCGACTTGGGCTTGGGCAGGAAGATTCCACTGAGGAAATGGGAGAGAGCAGAGAGCAACAGCTTGTGGGCCCTGGGGTCGAGCTATCCTGCGAAGCAAATCAGTGCCCTGTGCTTGGGGTACCCAGTGCAGGTTTGACCAGAAGCAGCCTGTGAGGATGAGGCGTAGCACCTGGCCAACCTTATGCCATTTTTTTTTCGGGGCAGCGCTGTGATGCAAGCACTTCCCTAGGTGTTCTATGGTGGGGATCAAGAGGGAGGGAGGAAGAAATCCCTACCGCCTCTGCTGACCGTAACCTTGGGAAAGGGACTTAACCTCTCTGGGTCTCAGTTCTTCATATATTAAATGGAGATCAAAACAATTTCTAGGGACACCTGGGTGGCTCAGTTGGTTAAGCATCTGCCTTCGACTCAGGTCATGACCCCGGGATCCTGGGATCGAGCCCTGCATCGGGCTTCCCGCTCATTGGGGAGCCTGCTTCTCCCTCGCCCTCTGCCTGCCACTCCCCCTGCTTGTGTTCCCTCTCTCTCTGTCTCTCTCTCTCTGTGACAAATAAATAAATAAAATCTTAAAAAAAAAAAAAACAACCCAAAACCCAAAACCAAAACAATTTCTACCTCTCAGGCTTGTGAGGATGATGTGAATTTATGTATGTAAAGCACTTAGAAGAGTGAGTTCAACACATAGCAGCTATCATCACCAATCCCACTGATTAATCTTAGTGAGCATAAGAGAACAAATCACCCAGCTAAAAGACGCCGAGTCAAACTAGAGTCAAACTCAGAGTCAAGCTGCTTCCTTACCCACAATACTGTGTGTGGGGTGCCATGGGACCACACAGGCTGACCACCTAAACAAGACTGGGTGCAACCAGGGAAGGCTTCTTGCCAAAGGTGGCATCTGAGCTGAGTTTGGAAGAAGGGCCAGGAGCTTGCCAGGGAAAAGCATTTCAAGGAGTGGGAGCAGACTGTGAAGGCCTGGAGGCCAAAGCCAGTCCAGTGGGGTGAGGGTACGGAGGTGTGGGTGTGGGTGGAGGAGTGAGTAGGGCCCGAGCACAGATGAAGACCACCTGAGGTGTTTGGACAGGATCTGGAGGCCTTGCAGATTCTTTGTTTTCTTTTTGGTGCTAGTTATGTTTCTATGAAGGGTGGGAAAAAGTGAAAGAGGAACTTAAAAGTCTAGGTCACCTGTACTTAAAATTTGCTTGCTGTTTCTCTTGAAATGACTTGCTCTTTTTACGTAAATTTATTTTTAAAAAAAGAAACTTTATATCATAACTGTAAATAGTAAGCTCACAGTGCCAGATGTGTTTCGGAATTCACATTTTTTTCTGATTTCGAAAGGTGATATGGTGCATATATGCAACGTTAGTTAACATCCCCAGAGGGCCAGAGAATGAATGAATATTTCTGCAGAGAAATGTATGAATATTTACACTAAGTAGGGTAAAGACTATTTATAGCTTGCCTCAAATCAGCTTTGGCTCCAAACTTACAAAAAACCTTTCATTTTTTCAGAGCTTTTTTGGAATTAAGAATGTGGATGAGTAGTATCACTTGCTGGAAATAAAGGGTAACAGAAAATATATTATTGCAAAAGAAGCAAGGTGATTAGAGTCCCGCTCACCCTCCCTGCTGTGACTGGAGAAGGGCTCTAGCTGCAAGGGACATTCACAAAGCAGGTGTCGCAGCCTCCTCTGGCCGTGGTCACCATGGGGGAAAGGTGCCGTGAGTACTGAGTACTAAAACTCTAAGAGATATTCTTTTTTTTTTTAAGATAAATTTATTTATTTGAGAGAGCAAGAATGAGAGAGAGAGAGAGAGTACATGAGAGGGGGGAGGGTCAGAGGGAGAAGCAGACTCCCTGCCGAGCAGGGAGCCTGATGCGGGACTCGATCCTGGGACTCCAGGATCATGACCTGAGCCGAAGGCAGTCGCTTAACCAACTGAGCCACCCAGGCGCCCCTCTAAGAGATATTCTTGCAATTTTTCTGTAAATCCAAAACGATTCTAACATTAAAAGTTTATTTAAAAAAAAAGTGGACTAACACCAAACCAGACTTTCTCCTTGACGCTGAGAAATGAAAGAGAGTAAAAAGCAAACTCACTTTTCTCATGTGATCATCCCGTCTCCTAAGGCCTCCTCCTCAGTCCACCTGAAGTCATCCCAGGGACTCCTCCACCCCCCGGCAGCTCTGGGCATTGGGGAAACCTTGGCTGGTTCTGGGCCTGGCTGTGTTTCTTTGAATGTCGGGGCCAAAGGCTTGGGCTTTTTCTGTGGACAGTGAGGTTTCATTAAAGGTGTTTAAGTGGGCTTGGGGGTGCCTTCATCCGGGTGTAGGGGTGAGCAGTTTGGCAGGAGTGGAAGAAGTTGGGCAGGGGGAAGGAAACGTTGGTGGTCATGAAGGGACAGATGTGGGACAGATGTGGGTGGGTGGGAGGGTTCCAAGCGGCAGGAATCTGGGCCCATGGGAGGCGCTTGAGCAGGGCAGGAGTATGTGGGAGGGTGTGTTACGGTGCTGGCTAGGGCAGGATGCTGTCACCTTACCTAAAATGTCCTTCGTGGGGCTGGAACCCAGAGCTCAGAGTCAGATACACGGATGAAAGGGGGCCTGGAGCTGGAAGATCTCTCCAGAAGAGAGAAAAGAACCGTCTGTTTCCCCAGCCCCACACACCCCCACCCCCAACCCCGCTGTGGTTTAAATTGCAGAGGAGAGGGAGACCAGGCTTCCTACAAATTGGGAAATAGGCAGAGGGACCCTTATTCTGATGGAAAAGGAAGCTTGTTTCCTGGTTGTTAACCGTGAAGCCAATGGAAAGGAAATCTAATTTGCGAAGGCCGGGGACCCTCCCCTACAGGATCCAATGCCCAGGGCTGCCTAAGAGGAAGCAGTTCTATCAAAGGCAAAGGAACCAGTACAACAACAGCAGCAGCAGCAACAACAACAACAACAATAAACGATGCCCGTAGAGACATCCCAGAGAAAGCAAAGAAATAGGGCAGGCTTCTCGAGAGTCTGCAGGCCTGTTTGCATGCAGAGGACACTCATCGTGCCCATGTGCCTAATTTCGCCCTCCAGTCTCTCTCCTGCCCACCAGCCCCTTGCTGGAGCCACCAACACTGGAGACCTTGTGCCAGCCACTGCCATTCTGGGGCTTAACCCAGCTGCCGGAAGCAGGAGAGAAACTGGGTCCCCTGGGGCTGGTTGCTGAAGCAGCCGGTAGTCGCCACCTTGGCCCTGGCCGCCAGGCGCGGTCCCCTGCCCCCCGAGGCTGGGACGAGTGGCCACCAGCTGCGGGCCTGCCTGGGAAGCGGGTCAGCCTGACATCCCCAGCAGATGTCAGTCTGGGAACAGGAAGCAGCTTGTTTGGGGCTTCTAAATATAAATAAATAAATAATAACTACAACCACAAGAACGGTCTTTTATTCCAAAGTAAAAAAATGCTTTAATGACTAGAGCATTTAGCACATCGGGGGTTTTCATTGTTTTCAATTATGTGCAATTCTGAAAGGAGCGCACAAATTCTGAGCCTGAATGGAGAATTGTGGGGCTGCGGATTTGTGCTGTTTTAAACATTTGCTTTACTACTTTAAGAAGAGAACTGTAAAATGGAAATAATGATATATTATTACAAGTAAATTACACTGTGGAGTAGCATTAATATTGCAGTTGAAACCTAGAATTTGAAATAAAGATGGAAATATTCATTTGTACATAGTTTTTGTTCTTAGAAAAATGATTTGGAATTAGGCGAGAAGCTTCCTTCTGCGTCTGCATAGCCAGCCAGGCTCAGCGCTCCTGCCGCCGACCCTCGGGCCCAGCAGCACGGCCCCCCGCGCCGGCGGGGGCAGGGAACCCCGAGTTCTCGGCCGGGCGCTGGCACGGGGCTGGGGGCCTCCGGGCTTCCCCGGCCCAGCGGACCGTTGGTGCATTACAGAGATGTGTGATCTAGAAAGCAGAAATGGGGTGGTGGGTAGACCTAACAGTTTTATGTGCGTGGGGACAGACCCTGGATGAGGAGGCGGTGGTAGAGAGTGACAAATGAGCCTCACTCTTTGGGGGTCACCATCTCCCTTCGCAGAAGGAAGCCCTAGTGCCGGACCTGGCCCCCCATCCGCGCCTCCTCCTCTCCTGGGAGGAGGGCAACAGGGAAAAGTTTAGGGTACATAACTTCCTTTTATTTGTCAGTTCAAGTGTTTGTTTTTAATAGTTTTTTTCTCTGTTTTGGGGACCTCTCCTCCCACAAGCGTTTTTAAAACCAATTTATAGCAGAGCTCTGCTATGTTTTCTGAACCAAGCATCGCGGCCTGCTGCGCCCCATTATCCGAGACCAAGGCCCACATTGCTCCCATGGCTTCCCCAACCAATTTCCTGGCCTGGCCCTGGCCATTCTGTCAAACTCTCTTCCAGTCTTCTCTGCCCTTGCCCCTGAGGCTCCTCAGCGCAGCTCACGCTCCTTCCTCATCCCCCATGGAGGCCCCCGGACCTCACCGCCTTTGAGAAATCTTCCTGGGCAGCCCCTCACCCCACCCTACCCCCTGTGCTTCTGCAAGAGCCTTAGCACGCATGTTTTAGCATTGACCACAGTGTATTCCCCCCATCTAATTATGAGTTTCCTAGAGTAACTAAATTCATATTTGTATCCCTTGCCCATTGCAGGGAATAACAATAAATGGTTATGGAAGGAAAGAAGGAAAGAAGGAAAGAAGGAAAGGAGGAAGGGAGGGAGGGAGGGAGGGAGGAAGGAAGGAAGGAAGGAAGGAAGGAAGGAAGGAAGGAAGGAAGG
>NC_058405.1:135252092-135265266 GCF_002201575.2 Neomonachus schauinslandi | reverse complement strand
AGGAAGGAAGGAAGGAAGGAAGGAAGGAAGGAAGGAAGGAAGGAAGGAAGGAAGGAAGAAAGAAAGAATTTGGTGGTTTGGGAGGTGGCACTGCGAAGTATTATTTACTGAGCACATTACAACAACCCTGCAGGGCAGGCATGATCTCTCTTTTTACAAATGAGGTCAGAAGCGGTTCGTAACTTGCCTCAAGACACACAGCCAAGAAGGGACAGAGCAAGGATTACAGTTCAGGTCTGTCTGACTCCCCAAATCACCTTTTTACCCTACACAGTGGGGTGAGGACTGACTCAAAGAATCCGCAGCATGTACACCGAGCACCACAGAGAGAGCTTTATGGCCCTCATGGGTTCCTTGGAATCTCCAGACGGCCTAGCAAGTACTAGGGGTCCTGATGACCAACACCTACCTCCCACCTTCATAACCTTTTATTTGGAAAACTTCAAACCTTGAGAAAAGTTGAAAGAGTACGACAATGAACACGAGTATATCTTTCATATTTGCACTTATATATGTATTTCTATGTTAGGGGGTTTGGGTTTTTTGGTTTTTGGCTTTTTTGCTAACCTGCTTGAAAATGATTTGGAGATATCATGACAATTGACTCCTAAATATCTCAGCATGTTTCTGTTAGGGAGAAAGATTCTCCTCTATAATCATAACACCCTTATCCCACCCAACAAATTTCATATGTACTTAATCGTTAATATATAGTCTATATTCGAATTCCCTAATTGGTTCAGAATGTGATTTTATAGCTATTTTTGGTTTTTGATCCAAGATCTAATTAAGGATCACAGATATCGAATTATCTTTTCTCTTTAATCTCCTGTAACCTCAGTTTGACAGTTTTTTTCTTTTTCATGATACTGACATTTTAAAATTCAGACTAATTTTCTTAAAATTAAAAAAAATTTTAATGTAAGCTCTACTCCCAATGTGGGGCTTGAATTCATGACCCCAAGATCAAGTGTAACACTGAGCCAGCCAGGCACCCCTGAATTTATTTTTTATTTTTATTTTTTAAAAGATTTTATTTATTTATTTGAGAGAGAGCGAGTGAGAGCACAGCATGAAAGGGGAGAGGTTCAGAGGGGGAGGCAGACTCCCTGCTGACCCGGGAGCCCGATGTGGGGCTGGATCCCAGAACTCCGGGATCATGACCTGAGCCGAAGGCAGTCGCCCAACCAACTGAGCCACCCAGGTGCCCTGAATTTATTTTTTAAATATACCAAACTTTCATAAGGTTTAAAAATCAAAACTGTATATAACAAACTACACTCAGAAGTCTTACTCCCATTTTTATTCCTTCCACTTGATTCCCACCTATCCACTATAAGCAATGTTTTTATTGGTTTCTGGTTTATTCTTCCGGTGTTTCTTTTTCTTATACAAAAAGTAACGTGCTAGGGGCGCCTGGCTGGCTCAGGCAGTAGAGCATGCCACTCTTGATCTCAGGATCATGGGTTCAAGCCCCATACTGGGGGTAGAGATTATTAAAAAAAAAAAAAGTAACGTGCTATATGCCACTATCGAGCACCTTGATTTTTTCCACTTAATGTATCTTAGAGATCACCACATATTAATTCATAGAAATAGTCCTCAACCTTTTTTGGCTTTATATTACTCCATTGCATGAATTCATCATAGTTTATTCAGTTAGTATCCTAATGGGTTGAGCATTTATGTTGTTTCTAATATTTTGTTATTATAAATAATGTCTCAGTGAAGAACCTTATAAAAATATTGTTTTATGTGTGTGACAATGTACTTTCCGGGTGAATTCCTGGAATTGGAATTGCTGGATCAAAGGGTAAATGCTTGCTAGATATTCCAAATTCCCTCCCTACGGGTTGTGTCAGTTTGCACCCCCACCAATGATTATGAGAACGCCTTTTTCCTTACAGCCTTGCCAATGGAATATATTACCAAGCTTTTGAATTTTTGACAATTTGATAAACACTAATATGTCAATGTCACTCTAATATGTGTTATATCATTATGAGTGAAGCTGAGTATCTTTTCATATTCTTAGTAAGAAAAAAATTTTTTTAAAGGTTTTATTTATTTATTTGACAGAGAGATACATAGCGAGAGAGGGAACACAAGCAGGGGGAGTGGGAGAGGGAGAAGAAGGCCTTCTGCTGAGCAGGAAGCCTGACTCAGGGCTCGATCCCAGGACCCTGGGATCATGACCTGAGCCGAAGGCAGAAGCCTAACGACTGGGCCACCCAAGCGCTCCAAGAAAAATTTTTTAAAGTACACATCTTTATTTTTTATTTTTATATTTATTTATTTATTTTCTTACATAATCTTTACACCTAATGTGATCAAACTTATGACCCCAAGATTGAGTCCCATGCTCCTCTAATTGAGCCAGCCAGGCAACCCCCATCTTTCATATTTTTAAGACCCATCTACATATTTTGTATGTGTGTGTGTGCGTGTGTGTGAACTGTCTGTTTATGCTCTTTGCCCAATTTTCTATCAAGTTTTGTTTTTGCTTTTGTCTTCAGTTCCAGTATAGTCAACATACAGTGTTATATTAGTTTCAGGTGTACAACATAGTGATTCAGCAATTCCATACATTACTCAGTGCTCATGATGATGATGTGTACTCCTTAATCCCCATCACCTGTTTCACGCATTCCCCCACCCACCTCCCCTCTGGTAACCATCAGTTTGTTCTCTATAATGAAGAGTCTGTTTTGGGGTTTGTCTCTTTTTTTCTTTGTTCCTTCATTTCTTAAATTCCACATTTAAGTGAAATCATATGGTATTTGTTATTCTCTAACTGACTTATTTCACATTGTATTATAGCCTCTAGATCCATCCATGTTGTTGCAAGTGGCAAGATTTCATTCTTTTTTGTAGTTGAGTAATATTCCATTGTGTATATATACCACATCTTCTTTATCCATTCATCTATCAATGGACACTTGGGCTGCTTCCATAATTTGGCTATTGTAAATAATGCTGCTAGAAACATCCAGGCACATGCATCCCTTCAAATTAGTGTTTTTGTATTCTTTGGGTAAATACCCAGGAGTGTGATTACTAGATCATAGGGCAGTTCTATTTTTAATTTGTTGAGGAACCACCATACGGTTTTCCACAATGACTGTACCAGTTTGCATGTGCAAGAGGGTTCCTCTTTCTCCGCATCCTCGCCAACATTTCTCATTTCTTGTGTTTTTGATGTTAGCCATTTTGACAGGTGTGAGGTGGTATCTCATTGTGGTTTTGATTTGCATTTCCTTGATGATGGATGATGTTGAGCATCTTTTCATGTGTCTGTTGGCCATCTGGATATCTTCTTTGAGAAATGTCTGTTTTTGCCTTCTTCCCATTTTTTAATCGGATTATTTGTTTTGGGGTGTTAAGTTGTATAAATTCTTTTTTTTAAATTTTATTTTATTATGTTATGTTAATCACCATACATTACATCATTAGTTTTTGATGTAGTATTCCATGATTCATTGTTTGCATATAACACCCAGTGTTCCATTCAAGCGAAGTAAGTCAGTCAGAGAAGGACATGTATCATATGATCTCACTGATATGAGGAATTCTAAATTCTTTATATATTTTGGCTATAACCCTTTATTGAATATGTCATTTGCAAATATCTTCTCCCATTCAGTAGGTTGTCTTTTCTTTTTTTAAGATTTTCTTTTCTGTTTTAAAAAATATTTTATTTATTTACTTGAAAGAGAGTGAGAGTGAGATAGAGAGAGCTGAGGGAGAGGGAGAAGGAGAACTGCCTGCTGAGGAGCCCAACTTATGGCTCAATCCCAGGACCCTGAGATCATGACCTGAGCTGAAGGCAGATGTTTAACCGACTGAGCCCCCCAGGCACCTCAAGATTTTATTTTCAAGTAATCTCTACACCCAATGTGGGGCTCAAACTTACAACCCCAGGATCAAGAGTCACATGCTCTACCGGCTGAGCCAGCCAGGTACCCCTGTCTTTTTGTTTTGTTGATTATTTCCTTTGCTGTGCAGAAGTTTTTATTTTCATATAGTACCAATAATTTATTTTTGTTTTTGTTTCCCTTGCTTTAGGAGACATATCTAGAAAAATATTGCTGGGGCCGAGTCAGAGAAATTACTGCCTGTGCTCTCTTCTAGGATTTTTATGGTTTCAGGGTCTCATATTTAGGTGTTTAATCCATTTTGAGGTTGTGTGTGTGTGTGTGTGTGTGTGTGGTGTGAGAAAGTGGTCCAGTTTCATTTTTTTGCATGTGGCTATCCGGTTTTCCCAACACCATTTGTTGAAGAGATTGCCTTTTTCCCACTGCATATTCTTGCCTCCTTTGTCAAAGATTAATTGACCATATAATTGTGGATTTATTTCTGGGCTCTCCATTCTGTTCCATTGATCGGTGTATCTATTTTTGTGCCAGTACCATACTTTTTGATTACTACTGCTCTGTAGTATATCTCAATATCAGGGATGGTGATACCTCCAGTTTTGTTCTTTTTCAAGATTGCTTTGGCTATTCAGGGTCTTTTGTTGTACCATACAAATTTTGTGATTATTTGCTCTAGTTCTGTGAAAAATGCTGTTGGTATTTTGATAGGGATTGCATTTAATCTGTAGATTGCTTTGGGTAGTATGGACATTTTAACAATATCTGTTCTTCCAATTCATGAGCATGAAATAGCTTTCCATGTGTTTGTGTTGTCTTCAATTTCTTTTATCAATGTTTTATAGTTTTCAGGGTACAAGTCTTTCACTTCCTTAGTTAAGTTTATTCCTAGGTATTTTATTATTTTTGGTGCAATTGTAAATGGGATTGTTTTCTTTTTTTTCTTTTTGGACTTTTTTATTGTTATGTTAATCAGCATACATTACATCATTAGTTTTTGATGTAGTGTTCCATGATTCATTGTTTGTGCATAACACCCAGTGCTCCATGCAGAACGTGCCCTCTTTAATACCCATCACCAGGCTAACCCACCCTCCCACCCCCCTCCCCTCTAGAACCCTCAGTTTGTTTCTCAGAGTCCATAGTCTCTCATGGTTCGTCTCCCCCTCTGATTTCCCCCCCTTCATTCTTCCCTTCCTACTATCTTCTTCTTCTCTTTTTTTTTTTCTTAACATATAATGTATTATTTGTTTCAGAGGTACAGATCTGTGATTCAACAGTCTTGCACAATTCACAGCGCTCACGATAGCACATACCCTCCCCAATGTCTATCACCCAGCCACCCCATCCCTCCCACCCCACCCCCCACTCCAGCAACCCTCAGTTTGTTTCCTGAGATAAAGAATTCTTCATATCAGTGAGGTCATATGATACATGTCTTTCTCTGATTGACTTATTTCGCTCAGCGTAACACCCTCCAGTTCCATCCATGTCGTTGCAAATGGCAAGATCTCATTCCTTTTGAAGGCTGCATAATATTCCATTGTATATATATACCACATCTTCTTTATCCATTCATCTGTTGATGGACATCTTGGCTCTTTCCATAGTTTGGCTATTGTGGACATTGCTGCTATAAACATCGGGGTGCACGTACCCCTTCGGATCCCTACATTTGATTCTTTGGGGTAAATACCCAGTAGTGCAATTGCTGGATCATATGGTAGCTCTATTTTCAACTTTTTGAGGAACCTCCATACTGTTTTCCAGAGTGGTTGCACCAGCTTGCATTCCTACCAACAGTGTAGGAGGGTTCCCCTTTCTCCGCATCCCCGCCAACATCTGTCCTTTCCTGACTTGTTAATTTTAGCCATTCTGACTGGTGTGAGGTAGTATCTCATTGAGGTTTTGATTTGGATTAATGGGATTGTTTTCTTAATTTCTCTTTCTCCTACTTCACTATTAGTGTATGGAAATGCAACAGATTTCTGTATATTGATTTTATATCTTGTAACCTTACTGAATTCATTTATCAGTTCTTACAGTCTTCTGGTGGTGTCTTTAGGGTTTCCCATATATAATATCATGCCATCTGCAAACAGTGAAAGTTTTCTTCTTCCTTTCCAACTTGGATGTATTTTATTTCTTTTTCTTATCTGATTGCTGTGGCTAGGACTTTCAGCACTATGTTGAATAAAAGTGGTAAGAGTGGACATCCTTGTCTTGTTCCTGATCTTAAGAGACAAGCTCTCAGTTTTTCACCATTGAGTATTATGTTAGCTGTGGGTTTTTCATATTATGGCCTTTAATTTGGCCTCTTTTTCTTAATATTTAAATATTCCTTATATTCCTAATATTACAGATTAGCCTGTATCTATGATAAATGTTGCAAAGTTTTTCTCTCGCCGTGCTACATTTCTTTCTTTCTTTTTCTTTCTTTCTTTCTTCTTTCTTTCTTCCATAGAGCAGGGTTTTTAAAAATGCTGCTGAATTTACTAATATTTTCTTTTTTGCATTTGGATATTTTTTCATTAGAAAGCATTTATTTGGGAGTTGGGCTGGGCTTGGAGTGGGTTCCCATGCATCTTGATGTCCTAAATCTCTCTCTTTTGTGAGGCAAAATAGTGAGACTTCTTTTCCCTTCTGCCAAGGAGGTAATGGGGGTTGTGAGCCGAGCCAGCCTGATTGGTTCTTTTTTTTACCTGTTTCTCCTCCAAGAGGTCCCCATTGCCTCTCCTTGACCGAAGGAATCCTGGTTGGGGAGGGTTACAGACACTTAGCTCTCAGTGGGGAGGATGAATGTCACATGAGAGAGAATGCTGCCCCGTATCTTCTCTTTTCTATAGGAGCAGGTACCCAGAGCTGCCCTTGGCTTGTATAGGGTTTGAGAAACTTTCCCCACACCTACAGTGCAAATAAATCCACCTATATTTCCTTCTAATGCTTCTGTGTTTCATTTCTTTACATTTATGTTTCTGATCCATTTGGCATTTATCCTGGTGGATAGTAAGAGGTATGGGTCCAATTTTCTGATAGACAGGGTGTCCCCGTGGAGTGGGGGAGGGATGACAAGGGGAAAATAATCCGTGATCCTTCTAGTCTGAGCCACTAGGTGGCACTCCTCTAGATTCATTTCTGTGGGACTGTAGGAGGAAATGCTGTAAGTCTTCAGAAGAGAAAGGAAATGACTCGCTAGGCTTAATTGGCCAAGAGGAAGCCCCAGTGGGAAGTTCCCCTACATCCACACAATTTTGACTTCCAGAGTCAGGCTCCGTGCTTCTTTGCCCTTGTTGGAAAATATCACTTCCTCCGTATCACGGTTTCCCACCAGGAGGGCTTGTACATGCAAAGACTGCCTTTGTGGTGAGTGACTCTAGGCCCTGGGGTAAGGCCATGGGGAGAGAAGTCAAAGAGAAATCACGATGGTCACTGCCCTGACCTGTTCTTCTTGGGAAGCCTGGACCTGGAAGTGACAAGACCGTGGTTCCTGTCCCAAAGCTACAGCCAACTGACCCTGTTATTGCACGCATGCTGCTTAGCTTTCTATTCCTCGGTGTCCTCATTTGTAAAATGGTACAACAATGCCTTCCTTACCCATGTGCCAAGGATGTCAGTGGGATAAAATGATATAAGTAGAAATGTGTGGGGAAAGTAAAAAACACTTTGCAAGTGTGTTTTTATTATCATTAGGGTTACATTTTATCATATGTGAATATATCCCTATGGAAGCTACCGTGGTCATAAGAACTTGTATTTCTAGGCTAATTTGCTGTTGATAAGGTGATTTTTTTGTGTGTCCTCTTTCTTGTGCCAGTGACACAGCCTTAGTGAGAAAATGGACTTGGTTGGCTTAAAAAGGATTGCCAAAGTAGAGATCCTAGCACGGGGCTTGCGACGAGCTTTCCTCTCAGCAACCAAACCCCCAAAGTTGTGTGCAGAAGAGGGACACCTGAGTGGCTCAGTCGGCTAAGCGTCTGCCTTCGGCTCAGGTCATGGTCCCAGGGTCCTGGGATCGAGCCCCGCCTCGGGCTCCCTGCTCGGCGGGAAGCCTGCTTCTCCCTCTCCCACTCCCTCTGCCTGCCGCTCCCCCTGCTTGTGAACTCTCTCTCTCTCTCTGGCAAATAAATAAATAATTACAATTAAAAAAAAAATGTGTGCAGAAGATTTATATATCTGTATGTTTTTCACAGCTTGTATCAGGTTACTAAAGGGGTTCATAGTTTAAAAGTGGTTAAGAATGACAGACCTGAAAAAAGGAGCCCGGCCGGCCCTAGGGCCTCCTCCCCATTTAGCTTCTATAAAGACTGAACTGGTTCTAGTCTTTCCCCAAACCCCAGATGAGATTTAGGGCTCCTGATCTCACTTCTTACCATAGCTGGCCTGGAAAGAGAGAGAAAAGAGATGGGGGAAGGGTCTAGAAGGGGTGTGGAGTGTGTAGAAACCAAAGATGAAACTCCAAGGCGGTGGCAGCTCAGCAAATAGGTCAAGAAACAGTTTTGTGTTGTAAAACTCTTTGTCATGCCACAGTAGTCTTCTTTCTGTTCCTCAAATGTGCCAAGGCCGTTCCTACTTATGACCCTTTGCAGAGGCAATTTTGATTATCTAGAATGTTCTTGCCTGGGCTCTTCTCCTGATTGGTTCCTTCATATCAACTCCAATGTCACTTCCTCAGAGAAGTCATCTCTGGTCACACCCCACCCCACCCCCCAGCACGAATTATCTTTCAAGAGCACTTAACACCATGGGAAATCATCTTTTTTATTTGCTTATGTGTTTGTTGTCTGCACTGCCCACCCACCATCCAGCGGAGTGAAAGCATCCTTTGGGCAGGAGTGACATGTTCTTCCCAGAGTCTACAACACTATCTGACACAAGGCAAGTACTCAATACATGCTCACTGAGTGGATACAGGTCATAAAAAAGGAACTGTGTTCTTAGAAAGTGCTGTGTCTGGGCGCCTGGGTGGCTCAGTTGGTTGAGCGACTGCCTTTGGCTCAGGTCATGATCCTGGAGTCCCGGGATCGAGTCCCGCATCGGGCTCCCTGCTCGGCAGGGAGTCTGCTTCTCCCTCTGACCCTCCCCCCTCTCATGTGCTCTCTCTCTCATTCTCTCTCTCAAATAAATAAATAAAATCTTTAAAAAAAAAATAAATAACTAAAGAAAAAAAAAGAAAGTGCTGTGTCAGCATCTTTGACTCTTCTTTTTTCCTTGGTGCCAATGTCAAGGTCCTCAGGTCCCACCTGTGTGTTCTACTTCTGACAAACGTCTCCCACCTTTCCTCTGTCCCCTCCTGTCCCCACCCCCCACAGCTGCTGCTCCGTTGCCTGGGTACTATCAGCCTTGTACCTCTTGCCCTGCTGCCCAAGACTTTCCAGAAACACAGGTGTCCTTGCCCCAGCTCCATACCCTCCTCCCTTGCTCCCATTCACCCCCACTCTTGGGACAACTGAGGCCTTTATGTGTCTTCCTGGCCTTCCTTGGGGCTGAATTAAAGTGTCCTCCCCATAGTAACTCCAAGCTTTGCTTTTCCAGCCCACAGATCTTGCCTCTCTCATTAGTGGAGCCCAAGCAAGGCAGAGTAGGCAGTTCCTTGGGAATCCCGGGAGAAGACGTAAGTGTCTGCCCCTGAGGTGCATGGGGCTTCTGAAGGCAACAGGTTGGGCGTGCCAGACACAGCTCACTGCGATGTCTCAGGAGAGGGCCAAAAAGGGCCCCCCCAAGGGCAGACGTGGGCCCTTCGTCAGCTCCTGGGGGGCCCGTGGGCCAAGATGCTGGGGCTGCCCTGCCGCAAATCAGTGAAGCCCTTGGAAGGGCTGGAACGGAGCTGCAGCTGGGCAGCTGTCCCTGTCCCTGTCCCTGCCTGTTTGGCAGAATGGACAGTGGTACAAGGGTAGCAGGTGGTTGTCCGGTAACTTCAGAGGAGAGGATGCAAATCCAGTGAGACGGCAGATCTTGGCTTTGGTGGGGAAGCAAATACTGACCGCAGGTGATGATGGGGCCCTTCTCTTTCCCCAGCTGTTGCCAGGTGTAGCCGGGCAGGGTTAGCAGGCTGCTGATGCTTGCGCCCCAGAAGAACCCCTGTTGATCTGAAGTGGGAAAACTTGACGCAGGCTGTTCAGGAACGATGTTTAAAGACCTTTCTTATGAAAGACGTTTTATTTCCTGTGAGTTATTTGCCATTAAGGATATTTGTTTCTTATACCAAATGTCTGAATTCATCTAGCCTCTAAAGATCATTTCATCTCATACTGTATGCTATCTCAGCAGAAAAAATGCTTTCCCCAAATGTGTCAGTTCTATTTTTAAAAAGGTTCAGTGACCTATTTCTGTAATTCTCACAGACACTGAAAGAACAGCTGAGTCTATTTAGGCTCAGCGCTGTCACCGAGAAGTTACCCCTGCCAGGTGTTGCCTACAGAGGCACCACCTTGCCGTGCAGGAAAGAAGCACGAAGAAGAGGAGGATGGTCAGAGTGAGACCCTGAGAGCATAAACACATGCGTGCACACACACCTCTCCAATTTTGAACAGTGTCCAGATGACTACAGTCCAACTTCAGCCAAACTTAACATTAGGAGATTGCTTAATAATCAACTATTTCCCAAAGAACTTGAAAAGACAATTTACAAAGGAAGAACTCAGTTCATCGACTAATACATGGAAAACAGGTTAGCTCCTCTAGTCATCACAGAAATGAAAATTATAACAATGCCACTGTCCAAAACTAACCTATGGTGCGAGAAGTCAGGATAGTGATTACCCTTCAGTGGGGGGAGAAGGGTCCAAGGGGGCATGACAGGTGCCTCTGGGGTTCTGGTAATGCTCAGTTTCCTGATCTGGCTGCTGGTTACTTAGAAGTCTACTTTGTGAAAATTCGCTTATGATTTGTGTACTTCTCTGAGTGTATGATAAGCCTCACCAAAAAGCTTACCTAAGAAAACCAGCTCGCTTCCTACCTATTTATTAAGTTATATACAGAGAGAGAGCCTCTGTAGCCGGAGCCATCATGAGACTGGAATTTCCACACATTGCTAGTGGCCGTGCACATTAATACAGCCCTCTTTGGGGAGCAATTTGGCAATATGAACTTAAAAATCTTAGAAGCGTTTGTATTTGTTAACTGCATAATTCCACTTCTGAGACTCTCGCTTAAGAAATAATCCTAGGGCGCCTGGGTGGCTCAGATGGTTAAGCGTCTGCCTTCGGCTCAGGTCATGATCTCAGGGTCCTGGGATCGAGTTCCGCATCGGGCTCCCTGCTCCTTGGGAGCCTGCTTCTCCCTCTGCCTCTCTCTCTCTCTCTGTCTCTCATGAATAAATAAATAAAATCTTTAAAAAAAAAAATCCTAAATGTCAAAAAAGGTTTACGTGCATATATGCATTGCAATATCATCTATAATACAAAATTTATAACAGTAAAACATTGAAAGCAATCTAAATGTCCAACTATAGGGCAACAGTTAGGTGAACTTTGATAAATCCATGTGATGACATTTTATCACTTGTTATAGTACACTGAAGTGAGCAACGACAGAAGGAAACAGAATGTAGTAAGTAGGAAAAGCAGGATATGAAATTGTAGGCACAATTAAAACTATGTTTAGAAAAAAAAAAAAGGAACACCCCTATGCAGAGAAAATCACAAGAAGAGAAAAAAAGTGATCAATGTTTATGTCTGGGTAACAGGACTATAGGCAATATATTTTCTTTAATTTACTTTCCCATGTTTTCCAAATTCTGTTTAATGAGTCTGTATTACTTCGGTCAAGGAAATACTGTTTAAAGAGTAAGCCTTGTGCCTTCTACTCAGTCTCAGAGGGTGTTGCCCTCTGCTGCTCCCAGGTCCCCTACCCTCCTGCCTAATGTCACCATCCCAGGCGGAATGAAGCATTGAAGACGGTCACCTCCAGGGAGCATATTGAAGCCAACCGTGTTCTCCATTCTGGCTGATGCACGCTTGGTTCTGATGGCCCAGGAAAATTTCTTAAGCTCATTACCAGGGCTACAAATGTGCCAAGGTCCTACCAAAACACTTGAAACCTGGGCTTGCTGGCGGTGGGAGCTATTGGCTCGAAAAGATGAGAAGTGTAAACTTAATATTCACAAATTTGTATTGCAATAGCTATAAAATGTAAGTTACATCGGCTCCTTTAGTTGTTAACATTTGATTTCATAAAAATTTCATTAAATTGGAGAGCAACTTGTAGGTTCAATTTTTGTTATATTCAAGATTTTCTGACTCCTCATGACCTTTGAGAGAAATAATAGTTAAAATATAATAAATTCCTTTTTGGTAGCCATATACCTTAAAAAGAACACAGAATTATGAGAGGTCTCTCAGAAACAACAATATAATTGTGTCTCTTGTGGGACAGGCTGGCTTTCAGGCCTGTTTCCAGGTTTGGGGGGGTGCGGTTCACAAGTGAGCGTGCCTGTGGCCATCTTTATTTCTTCCCTCAGGTAATGGTGACTCTTAAGAGGCCTCCCATCCCACCCATGCCCTGCTCCAAAATGAAAATCTGTTCATGTCTGTTCCTGGTAAACATCTTACCTAGGCGCCCCAAGCCCTCCTAAGAGACTACTGGGCTGACCCCCAGGCCAGGTAGGCCCCTCCCCTGCCCTCTCCCCTAAGTCACACGCTTCCTTTTGTCAAACCACTTTCCTCTTGGATGGTCCTTATCTGCCTCCGCCCATCGCCCTGGGAGTTCTCCGCAGCGGGGAGCACTCTGTAAAGATCTTTCTTAACTCCTGCAGGTGAGGAGGAAATGCGTGAATGACAGGAAGGGGGAGGGGTGGGAAGACTGACAGGGCTCAGGGGGGGGGGCGGGGGTAATACCCCAGGACAGGTGAGGTGGGTTTGGACCTCTGGGTAGCAGAGACACCCAGTACACATGGATCTACCAGTCTGGAGTGTGGGGAGGGGCTGGGATAGAGAAACCAAGGGGTGGCCCCCAATATAAGTGGGTGGGGGTAGAGTGGAAGCTAGTGCTGTGGCTGTGAGGAGCCCACTTCAGAAGGGTGGGCAGAGAGGGGCGCCTGAGTGGCTCAGTCAGTTAGACGTCTGCCGTCTACTCTACCTTTGGCTCAGGTCATGACCCCACGGTCCTGGGATCATCGGACTCCCTGCTCCGTGGGAAGCCTGCTTCTCCCTCTTCCTCTACCTGCCGCTCCCCCTGCTTGTGCTCTCTCTCTCTCTCTGTGTCAAATAAATAAATAAAATCTTAAGAAAGAAGAAGAAGAAAGAAGAAGGAAGAAGAAGAAGAAGAGGAAAGAAGAAGAAGAAGAAGAAGAAGAAGAAGAAGAA